>NC_046374.1:22666164-22701164 GCF_011125445.2 Fundulus heteroclitus | reverse complement strand
TTTTATTTATATTGGTATTCCAATTGAGATCCATGGTCTAATTTTCAAGAGAGACACATAGACCTGAACAAAGCAATATGGTGGTGGCAGCATCATGGTGCAGGATCGTTTTCCTCTGTAGGGACAGGGAAGCTGGTTAGTTGATAGGATGATGGTGGAAGACAATCTTTTTAGGCGAACAGACTCCAAGTCATCACAGAAAATACTTCAGAATGGGACAGATATTCACCTTTCAGCAGGAAAATGACCCTAAACTATGGTTCTTCAACCTTCAGCTTTGCAGACTCTTCTCAGTGATTTCATGCAATGTTGGCACATTTCTATAGCCTATTTTAAACAATAATTGACCAAATTGCAGCAAATGGTGCAAAGCCACTTGCAACTTAGGCATGTTGAATATGGAATACAACAAAACAGAAGAACAGTAAACACAACCAGATGGAATAAGCAATTAAATAGATCATATAAGTCTAACTTCAGCACAAAAAACTAAAATATATTCTGCTCTAATAGAAGTAAAGATGAGAGAGTAGATATTGGGTCTTTGAATTATCAACAGCTCGTTTTGTACAAATTAGGCCTGTCACCTCAACTCAGGGAATGGGTTCATTTGTTTATGTAAAAGTTGATGTCCTTCTTGAAATTGTACCTCTTTAAAAATGTACCTTTTTTTAAAAAAAAAAAAATGAAGGTAAAAACTGGCTTTTTTGAAAGCTCATGCTTGTTTTGTGCCTCTAAATAAACCCTATTTAGCTGTACTGAGGGAAATATTTATTCTGTGACTCTTGCTCTCAATATATTCCTCGGTTAGAATGAAGGTGCAGACCTAAAGCGAATTACCTGCATCACAACAGCCTGACATTGTGACAAATAAACCGGCAGGTGGACGTGGATGAGAAAGAAACACAGATTATTGCCCCTGACAAGCGAATCTCTGACTTCACGCCACGTCTTGGTCTATTTGCCTCTTCTGCCCGGTCAAACTGCAGAAGCCCCCGTGTTCCCTTTCACTCTAACATGTCCTTGGACCGTCATTCTCTAGGAGTAACCAGAAACCGTTTTTTACGACTAAAGGAGAAGAAGCTCGACCCTCTCTCGTCATTACAGAATGGTCCTTCAAAGTTTTTAACTAACACACCTAATGGGCCGAGCATCACTGCTGTTACGGTCTTTGCACCTTGTCTCCATGCATGTTTTATTATTCAGCTTAAAATCTTAGTTCTGACATTCAGAGCCCCATTGCTCCGGTCCGTATCTCTGACCTTTTTACTCCCCTCCACAACACATCCCACATTCTCAAATCTTCTTGTCAGATCAATCTTTATGATGTCTTGTTTCTTTTACAAAGCAGCTGAGGAATCATTTATGAAAGCATAGGCTACTTTTGACTAGAATTTGACAGTATTATATAAGTTCTTGCTTTTTGTGCTTTAACATTTTACCTTGACTTTTATTCCCCTCTGTTTTATCTTTTGTGTCTTTAGGTTTAAGTAAGGACTTGAAAGTTGTTGTTTATAGAGGCTCTCCATCTGTTCTGTGGACGTGCAAAGCTGTTACATACATACAGTACATACATGCATACCCCAAGAAACTCCTTCGACTACTCGTCATTAACGTGACAAAGTATGGAGAGGTTGAATGTGTGTGAATCATTTTGCAAGGCACTGCAGCGTGCATTACGCCTGTGTTCATGTTTTGTAACGGGGAGAAGTTAACAGGACAGATAGAGGTTGTTCAGCGGTTATGGGAAGAATTGGGAAGAACTGACAGCCTCTCATTTGGGGTTCATGACTGCAGCGTGGTGTATGATCAGCGGTGGGGAACCACTTCTGTGGGGTGCCATCAAGGGCTCATCTGCTCTTTTTTTTTTTTTTTTTTTTTTGACACAACCCAAAGGGATTCACTGGATGATACTCATGACCTAATAAAGTTTTAGCTAAGGAAGCCAAAGCCACAGGCATCCCCACCACCCATTCCTCCTGAGACATGAGAAAGTCATCTTGCTTTGGTGACACGCTATACTGGCTTTTCCTAATTTACTCTCTTTCCATGTCCTGAAACTGTACGCCTATGCATTGTGAAATGACGCAACTTCCCAAAAACAAACAAGGCTATGCTAAAAAGTTTCAAGCTAGCTCTAATTTATTTATAAGTCGCGTTCCAAGCAGGTAAACCAATTCAATCCAACTCTATTTGTAAAGTAGTAAAAACAAATACAGAGATCAAGGTGCAGTACAGACAAAAGAAAAGTAACATGACACCAACAAAACTAATAAAATTACAGAAAACATATTTTTAAAAAGAGATTTAACAAATCACTTGTAGTTTTTAGAATTAAAGCAACATGCAAGTGCACACAACACAAACAAAATTACATAAGGATTGAAAGATATAATATAAAGCGCAAATCTTGTGTGTATTTCTATTTTATTTTACAATAATTTTTCCATAGTTTGACCATTTCTGGTTCTGAACCTATTTGGACGTGTCAACTCTTAAGACAAAGCATTAAAATCCAGAGAGAAGGGGTGTTTTTGAAAGAAATTTGAAAATGGTCAGGGATTGACCTTATGTACAATACTCTTGATTGATGGCATAAAGATTTGGATTTGGAACTTGAAACATCTTGAATTCTTTTCGTTCTGGGTCAAAACAAGCTTTAAGTCATGGACATTTATTTGGTTGTTACTAATAGCCGACTGCAGGGGAGTGAGAGCCAGGTGGGGTGTGGTGTTTAACTGTACATTTATACATAATCAGCGTAAAATGCTATTTGGCAGTCCTCAGTTTGCTGTCAACAATATTCATGTGGAGCATGAATAGCCGGGGTCCTAGGACAGACTCCTGAGGGACACCATCAGCTGCTGTGTGTGCATTGAAAGCGAAGACGTCTGACTGTACACTGTGTTCTGTGAGAAAGATAATTATTATACCAGCCAACGATCTGATGAGGCAGACCTATACGGGTTTGTGTTTGTTCCAACAATGCGCGGTTTACAGTAAATGCTTCTCATGAGTCAATAAAACCTGCTGCACAAGGTTGACTGTCATTTATCCTTTTTTAAACTTTGAAGTTTACAAAAGACAGAAGTTTGCAAAACTTTGACTAAAGAGTTTGGAAATGGGCTTTTAGCTATTTAGATCAGTAGGGTCTCCTACTTTAAACAAATGCAAAGAGCAAAGTATGACTCAATCAGCAATGACTAAAGACTTCAGACTCAAGCCTGTAAAGCAATGGATTCCTACTTTCGTGTTGCTAATAAGCTTGTGTAAGTTATCCTTTTGCTCCTTTCTCAGGGATCAGCTTGTATTTTTCTTCCACCCCCAGAAGAGAACTCCTATTAAAAATCCCACCAGCCAAGTAGCGATGCCGCAACCAGTCCCAGACTCTAATCTGGTCGTAACCCAATCCCTGCCCGGTGCCTTTTGTGTCCAAACGAGCCCTCAGTCACTTCAGGCCTGGAGCTTGCGGTCTGCATTCCTCCTGTCGCAGACACAAGCTGTCTAAATAAATGCTTTCTGTTGCCTCTTTTCCTCTGGTGGCAGCCTGCACTCAGGGGGGGCCTCTGGGTGCTTTTAAGCCAACAACATCCATGCTTCACACATGGCTGTGAACATCCGCAGACCAAACCGTTGGCATGCCGGCGCATACGGCACGCTGCAGACACCAGCTGGGGACCTGTTAACAGCCAAATAACACGGGTTTGTTGGAGAGGAGCTTGAGGCCTGCCTGTTCATTCTTGTGCCGGCATCGCAAGCGCCTGCATGCTTTGGCACTCGCCATCGGCATCACATGTGCTCGGTGTCGGCTCCATAATCTGCTGTCTCGTGCATTCTGCCCGGCCTAAACCATTAGCCTCGAAGGACCTGTCCTTCAGCTCCGCTGCATCCGCTCCATCCCAGAGATTCTGAAGCCGTCGCCTTCGTTTCGCAACTCTGACGGCTCGGGTTCTCTAGACCGGTTCTTGTTGCCTCGTTCCCCCGCAAACGAGTCCTTTTGTTCCCGTTATTCGCACTTTCCTGTGAGATTTGCGGGTATCCCTGCAGAGACTCTGCCAGTTTTTTTTTTTTCCCCAAATGCCAAAACATGTCAGAGATGTAAGAGGCATGTGAAAGGAAAGCTTTTCATTTTCATCAGCTGTAATTACGGCGTCTTCAGGAGGATAAGGGTCCTTCATCTCTTCCATAATGGAATAATGATGGGAAAAGAAATGAAGAAAGTGAGCACTCCAAACTCTGATTTTGAACAGATGTTCAGGTTTTAGCTGCTTTAGGTTTTAGTGGAGTGCACGATAATTTTCTCCAAATGCGTCCGAGAGAATCGAGGAAAAAAAAACAACTCACCGAGATGATTGGGTTGTTACAAAACATGCAGTGTAAAATCAAATTTGTGATAAGCACAGAGATAAATCCCTTTAATGATTGATGTTTCTCCATGTGTAGCCATGGTTGAGCATGTCTGAGTGATTAAGTCTTTAAAAAAAAAAAAAAAAAATCTAAATTTTTCTCTTGGAAAATTGCAGAAAGTAAAGAATTTCTTGGCTTTGGCCACAACTTTGACTCGACACAAGACAGTCGCCTCACTTTAACCCCGTGGTGTATCTGTGACATTCTGGGCTCGATCTGCTTAGGTTAAAAGTTGATATCAAATCTCTCTGACTTAACATAAATGTGGGCTTTGGAAGAAGGGCCTTTATGTGGAAAATTAGACCCATGCTTCTTTGAGGAGACCCAGAAAGTTTGTTAACTTCGACTCGTCCCCATTTGTGTTCCTGTGTGCAACCGCAGAACGAGCCGAGGCTCTGCAGAAACAAATTGACCGTTTTCCAACTCTTGTCATTAAGTCTCATTAAAGGCTTGGGGTTTTTTTCTGGCCACAAAGCATCTGGGTTTAAA
This sequence comes from Fundulus heteroclitus, assembly GCF_011125445.2. Classification (NCBI taxonomy): domain Eukaryota; kingdom Metazoa; phylum Chordata; class Actinopteri; order Cyprinodontiformes; family Fundulidae; genus Fundulus; species Fundulus heteroclitus. The sequence continues at coordinate 22,696,268 of NC_046374.1, read as the reverse complement.
AATAGGGACACCAGATTGGACTTGTGTATTCTTGTTTGGTTTGTTTATTTACATCACGGGGGCTGGTTATCAGTGCTCCTTGCCGTACAGTTATTTGTACACTGGAGCAAACGACTTAATGAATCTGGCCCAGATGTTGACCTGGACAAAAGAGGCGCTGGCAATCAGTGGCTTAGAACATACACAGCATCCTCCACACTTATTTCCTCCCCCTGCTGCTAAAACGTTATTCGACTCTGTCACCAAGAGGATAGCACACACAGCACAAGAGGACATCCACTCTTGTGTAATATTCCACAACGCTCACCGAGACATGGATCTTTTGAGTACTATTCTTTGCAAAATCTCTCCAGATCCTCCAGAGTCCTGAGACTTTGCTTGTGCCTTAAGATGTTTTTTGTGGCTGAAACTAGATGATTGTCATTTAAGATGACCTGTTTTATCAAAAAGTCGACGATGCCATGCACTCTAACGAGGTTCCTATGGCATAGAAACAGGCCCACAGCATCACACATCCTCCGCCCTATGTAACTGTGGACATAAAGGCCTTGTATCAGTTTTTTTCTTTGCTTTACTAAAAGCTCATATGTAGTGTTTGTTGCCAAAAGCTACATTTTTATGTCTCATATGAGTAAAGCACAAAGTTCCAGCATAGCTAGGCAAACTCCACGCATCTCTCTTTGTTATGGTAGGGCAGAAAAATCCTTTTCCCAGCATGCCTCTCAATTTGAGTTGTTTAAAACCATTCGGTTACTGCCCTTTATGTAGATGTTGGAAAATGAACTTTCTTACAGCTGTTCTATAGCTTATGAAGGCCAACCACATTGCTTGAATGCCATGTTCTCCTGTCTTCCCCATTTTGAAAAGCAGAGGTGGGTAGAGTAGCCACAAATTGTACTCAAGTAAGAGGAGCACTACTTCAACATAAGTTCACTCAAGTAAAAAGAAAAAGTAGTCCTCCAAAAAAAATCACTCAAGTAAGAGTAATGTATTCGGTAAGAAGGCTACTCAAGTACTGAGTAACTAATCATAACAGCTTATGTAATGTTTAAGAATTATGTAATCAGACAAAAATACAAGGTTATGTGCAAACGTTGCCATTTTAAAGACAAAAAATTAAAAAAAAATATTAAAAGAATAACAATTGCTAAATAACATCCTTGAAGAAACTTCAAGAAACTTGAACTTTTCTAAATATTATTTTTTTCAACATTAGACTTGAAAGCAATACTTACAGCAGTTAATGTACATAAAGTATGTTAGAAAAGTGAGAAGTACTTCCTATGATAATATCGACAGCTTACATTCATTTGACCTCCAAATGCCATTCAGTGGATAGAAAATAACGTTAAAATAATAAAGCTCATGTACAAATAAGACATAAACTCTAGGTCATGTCTCTCTGGTCCATTTCTGGTGAAAACAAGTATGTTCTTTATTCATGAAGTTAAAGCGACCTTAGGAATTGGCCATTTGCGTTACATCATGTATGTACTCATTGAAGTAAAGTAAAGTAGGAATCAATGCTTCAGGTAGGTTAATATGCTGAAATTAGAAGTGATGTCAAATGTTTCTAGGTTGGTGATTTTGGTAAAAGCAACTGTTTCTTGACATGGACGTTTTTTTCCCCCCCTACTCTTTTGAGTTTGAGTTCTTGCCACTGCTATGCAAGGTAGTTTTATTTCAAGGCCTCCAACATGTTTTTACCAGGGTTGCCAGGAGAAGTGGAGGCCCCTTGTGCTAGGAACTTTTGGCACGCCACGAAAATACCCTTTCTCGGGCCACCATCAACAGTCATAAAGCAATTACTCATCTCAAAATGAATTTGGTTGCAAACCCCGACAGAGAAAATAAAGCCGTATTGCTGCGGACTTTTTACAGATGCTTTTAATGATTTGCACCGGCAGCTGATTCAAAAAGCTGTCCGAACATTCGAGCAAGCAGGTTCAAAGGTGCCAATTAAAATTCTGCAGATTAAAAAAAAAAAAAAAAAAAAAGACACCCGCTAATGTGAAGTCGCAGCGAGAAATCCAGAAAGCTTAAGCAGGGCTGTCATGTTGGCGATGGAAACTTGGAGCTACTTCTTTATTTTTCTTGCAAAAAACTTAATACGTTTGGTCTGAGTCACGCAACTCAGCGGGTATAACAATTCAATGTTGATTTATACATTTTTCTCAGATGAGTCATACGTTTACTGTTGTAAAACTGTAGGTTTGTATTAGTAAGATTATCTTAAATTATGCTACTTAATTTATTTGGAGGTCTCCTTTCAAAAGCAACATCTCGCCCTTAATAAAAGACACTAAACAGTTACTCCGTCTACCATCTATCGTTTTATTCTCATCAGCACATCATCTAAAAGCCTTTTCAACTCGTGGGACTTTTCATTCACCAGGGGAAAGTTCGTTTACCCGGTACCGTCGAAGTGCATGCAAATCATGCCCAGGTGTCCACCGGAGACAGGAGCCGGTGTTGCAAACCGTACAGTAGAGGTCCAGAGTTAGAATTCGCCAGTGCGCCGCCACCTCTCAGTGGATGTCTTTTCATGCATCAGTAGCCTGATTTAAAAAGGGTCAGAGCTTACTCGCCTCCTGTGTCAAACACATTTTCCCAACCCTGCTTAGCTGTCTGATCTCTGCTGCACATTATGCAGCTCAGCATTTCCTCCTTTTCTGACTCTTTTCATTGTTGTTCAACCCTACATCTAGCGTTTGGACTCTAATGCCGGATGGAAACTTGGTTCCTATCATTTAGAGTCACGTATGGATTCTACAATGAAAAAGAATTACAATAATCATCATTGTACATTCCAATGAAACGTATATTCTGCATTTAATTCAGCCATTAGAGAGCAGTGGACTGCCACTGTACGGCAACCGGTGAGCATTCTGGTTCTAATGGTTTAGCTCAGGGACCCAGGGTAGGAGTCTGTGGGATTCAAACTAGGGAACTCGCAGCCTTTCCTCGACACAAGCGCTCTTCTCTTAAAACTACTCCACCACCACTCCCCAAAGGCAGGAGGCATCCTTTGATGCACTGCCTCTGTGGTTTGGCTGTTGTATAAATGGCTGAATGTTACACGTGCTGTTGCAGCCTTTCTGGGGGTCAAAAGGATCACAGCAGAGCTTTCTGAAGGTCACAAACCCACTTTGGCTCCCTGCTGTTCGTGTCAATCAGGCTAACAATGGCCCACTTATGTGGTAAATGTAGGTACTTGTAGACACTTTTAACTGAGGCACTTTTAGAACCGTGAAGGTTGACTCCACTTTTGTGGCCATTTTTAAAGTCACTGACTATCTTCTACGCTGTGTGAGTAAGCAGTGGCTGTGCTACTTTTCTTAACTTTGGGAATTTTCAAAAGGCAGCGTGTTCCTTAACAAACAGACCCGGAAAGCTGAAAAAGACAAAACAGAGCAATGTTGCTGTACTTTGTCCAGGCTTCTTGTTACCTTGCTGTTCTTGCTCTCTTTCACAGCCTCAAGGGACCACCGATATGTCTCAAGATGTCATAAAAAACACACTATGATTTAAAATAACTTCTGAGATGTTCTGAATCCACTCCAAAGATCCTAAATACCGAACCGTCGTTGAAAATTGTTAACTTTGAATCGTCTTCCCACTGTAGGAACATCCACATGTAATGATCAGAATTAGGGGACCCAGAATTCCACCAGACCAGCAGAGGTTCAGATGAGTATTTTTATTAACAAAAATCAAAAACAGGGAAAAAGCCAAACAAACACCGTCAAACCCAAAAGATGGCAGAAAAACAAACCTTCCAGCAGGACAGGTAAAAATATGGACGGACAGGCAGAACAGGATGGCTCAGGTTACTGGAGAAAACAGGGTCAAAAATCCAAAAGCAAAACATACAAAGAATGTTGCAGGAGACGACTCACCCATAAACTCAACAAGACGACCTGGCACTGATGTCTGGTCTCAACTGTTTATATGGAGGAGGAAGCAGGTGGAACCAGTCAGAGATGATTGCAACAGGGGTGGAGTAATGCAGGTGTGCAGAGTGGGTAATTAGACCAGACATCAGTGCAGAAGATCAAAACAAGAAAAAAACCAGAAACCAAAGCTAACAGGACAAGTGGACAGAAACCACACCAAACTTACTGAGAAACAAAATCACTCTAAAGTAAAAACCTAAAACAGAAAATAAAGCTAAGACTAAGACAGATGACAAAACAAGATAAACTAAACAGTAAATAAAACCCCAGACAGGACACAAACTCAAAGCAAGCAGAGAACCTAAAGCAGGAGAGGAATATGACTCAAAAATAAAACCAGAACATTACAGAGCCCCCCCCTCAAGGGCGGATTCTAGACGCCCTCCAACGTCTACGGGAGTCCAAAGAAAACCAAAACCCTAAGTCAAACCGGGTGGGTGGAGGGGGCTAAAGGCTGGAGGGCCAGAGTCTGAAGAAAAAGTAAATAATAATATCCAACACAAGTCCTAAAACAGAAAACAACCCTCTAAGGGCGAATCCAAAAAACAAACAGAAAACATTTTGAAAACAGTCCAAAGAAACAAAAGTCTGGTGGGCGTCCCGGAGGACGGCCCAGGCGAGACAGGATCTCCGGCGGTCGTCCCCGGCGTGACAGGATCTCCGGCGGGCGGCCCCGGCGTGACAGGATCTCCGGCGGGCGGCCCCGGCGTGACAGGATCTCCGGCGGGCGGCCCCGGCGTGACAGGATCTCCGGCGGGCGGCCCCGGCGTGACAGGCTCTCCGGCGGGCGGCCCCGGCGTGACAGGCTCTCCGGCGGGCGGCCCCGGCGTGACAGGCTCTCCGGCGGGCGGCCCCGGCGTGACAGGCTCTCCGGCGGGCGGCCCCGGCGTGACAGGCTCTCCGGCGGGCGGCCCCGGCGTGACAGGCTCTCCGGCGGGCGGCCCCGGCGTGACAGGCTCTCCGGCGGGCGGCCCCGGCGTGACAGGCTCTCCGGCGGGCGGCCAGGAGGCCGTCGGCGGAGCAGGAACCTCAGGGCCCATCGGCGCGACCTGGAGAGAGAGAAAATAGAACCTGGCGCCGGACTACAGGGTATGGAAGGCGCCAGACTACAGGGTACAGAAGGCGCCAGACTACAGGCTGAGGAGGGCGCCAGACTACAGGCTGAGGAGGGCGCCAGACTACAGGCTGAGGAGGGCGCCAGACTACAGGCTAAAGGCGGCGCCGGACTACAGGCTAAAGGCGGCGGCACCTGGTTAACGGCTACAGGCGGCGGCACCTGGTTAACGGCTACAGGCTGCGGCGCATGGTTAACGGCTACAGGCTGCGGCGCATGGTTAACGGCTACAGGCTGCGGCGCATGGTTACAGGCGACTGAAGAGGGAGCCTGGCTACAGGCGACTGAAGGGGAAACCTGGCTACAGGCGACTGAAGGGGAAACCTGGCTACAGGCGACTGAAGGGGAAACCTGGCTACAGGCGACTGAAGGGGAAACCTGGCTACAGGCGACTGAAGGGGAAGCCTGGCTACAGGCGACTGAAGGGGAAGCCTGGCTACAGGCGACTGAAGGGGAAGCCTGGCTACAGGCGACTGAAGGGGAAGCCTGGCTACAGGCGACTGAAGGGGAAGCCTGGCTACAGGCGACTGAAGGGGAAGCCTGGCTACAGGCGACTGAAGGGGAAGCCTGGCTACAGGCGACTGAAGGGGAAGCCTGGCTACAGGCGACTGAAGGGGAAGCCTGGCTACAGGCGACTGAAGGGGAAGCCTGGCTACAGGCGGCTGAAGGGGAAGCCTGGCTGCAGGCGGCTGAAGGGGAAGCCTGGCTGCAGGCGGCTGAAGGGGAAGCCTGGCTGCAGGCTGCTGATGAGGCCTGGCTGCAGGCTGCTGATGAGGCCTGGCTGCAGGCTGCTGATGAGGCCTGGCTGCAGGCTGCTGTCAGTCCCTTGAACAAAAAGAGTCTTGTGATTAGTCTTTGGAGAGGGTCCGGGAGTGACAGCCAGTAACGCCTCTCGCAGAGCTGGCTGTCAACCAGAGCAACCAGGGACTGAGGCTTCAGAAAGGCGTTGAGAGGATCAAAATCTCTAGGGGGCCCCGGGTGTTGGGCCCTCTCCCGAGGCCCGGGGTACCCGAAGGACGAAGCGTCCAGCTGGGTTTCCACCTCCTGGACCAGTGGTAACCCCCCCTGGGTTCCCACTTCACAGTTCGGCGACGGACCCTCCTGGGTTCCAACGTCGCAGGATGGCGACGGACCCTCCTGGGTTCCAACGTCGCAAGTTGGCGACGGACCCTCCTGGGTTCCAACGTCGCAAGTTGGCGACGGACCCTCCTGGGTTCCAACGTCGCAAGTTGGCGACGGACCCACCTGGGTTCCAACGTCGCAAGTTGGCGACGGACCCACCTGGGTTCCAACGTCGCAAGTTGGCGACGGACCCACCTGGGTTCCAACGTCGCAAGTTGGCGACGGACCCTCCTGGGTTCCAACGTCGCAAGTCTCCAGGACCCCTTCTTGGGGTTTGAGCAGAGGCAGGTCCTCCTGGACCCCCTCGTTGGGCTTGAGCAGAGGCAGGTCCTCCTGGACCCCCTCGTTGGGCTTGACAGGGGCCGAGGCGTCGGCCGGACCCTCGGGGACCGATTCAGGGGCCGAGGCGTCGGCCGGACCCTCGGGGACCGATTCAGGGGCCGAGGCGTCGGCCGGACCCTCGGGGACCGATTCAGGGGCCGAGGCGTCGGCCGGACCCTCGGGGACCGATTCAGGGGCCGAGGCGTCGGCCGGACCCTCGGGGACCGATTCAGGGGCCGAGGCGTCGGCCGGACCCTCGGGGACAGATTCAGGGGCCGAGGCGTCGGCCGGACCCTCGGGGACAGATTCAGGGGCCGAGGCGTCGGCCGGACCCTCGGGGACAGATTCAGGGGCCGAGGCGTCGGCCGGACCCTCGGGGACCGATTCAGGGGCCGAGGCGTCGGCCGGACCCTCGGGGACCGATTCAGGGGCCGAGGCGTCGGCCGGACCCTCGGGGACAGATTCAGGGGCCGAGGCGTCGGCCGGACCTTCAGGAGCAGATTTCGGTCGGCTGTAGAATGCTTCGAGGGCTGACCTGTAATGCCCCTCCACCTCCTTTAATTTCTGCTCCAGCTCCTCTGAATACTTGGCGAATAAGGCCTCCCTGAGACGCTTGATTATGGGGGCAAAAGTTCTTATCTTGTCCTCCAAAGAAGCGTAATCTTCGTCTGAGGCACCACCAGGGAAAGCTGTGGGCGACCCAACTCCAGGAAGGAGAGAGCTTCGGTCTGCCGAACAGGAAGAGGAAGCCGGACCAGCAGAAGCAGGGACATTGACCGAGGTCTCAACCTGACCCACTGCTCGCCGGCGTTTGCGGCGGCGAGGCGACAGCAAAAAAGCGCTGCTGCCCTGGAGGTGGCGTCTGGGACCAAACCCGGGAGGGCAGACCACCAGTCTGGAACCCTCAAAAGATGCCCCCTGGATTTCAGCTCTGCAGGGGACAGAGCTCCGGGATTGTAGTTGACTCATCTTGAAAAAAAAAATAAAAAATAAAAAATGGGGAAAAAGCAAAAAGAGAAACGTGCTGGTCTGGCGATGGATCCTAAATCTTGGCCAGGTCGTAATGTAATGATCAGAATTAGGGGACCCAGAATTCCACCAGACCAGCAGAGGTTCAGATGAGTATTTTTATTAACAAAAATCAAAAACAGGGAAAAAGCCAAACAAACACCGTCAAACCCAAAAGATGGCAGAAAAACAAACCTTCCAGCAGGACAGGTAAAAATATGGACGGACAGGCAGAACAGGATGGCTCAGGTTACTGGAGAAAACAGGGTCAAAAATCCAAAAGCAAAACATACAAAGAATGTTGCAGGAGACGACTCACCCATAAACTCAACAAGACGACCTGGCACTGATGTCTGGTCTCAACTGTTTATATGGAGGAGGAAGCAGGTGGAACCAGTCAGAGATGATTGCAACAGGGGTGGAGTAATGCAGGTGTGCAGAGTGGGTAATTAGACCAGACATCAGTGCAGAAGATCAAAACAAGAAAAAAACCAGAAACCAAAGCTAACAGGACAAGTGGACAGAAACCACACCAAACTTACTGAGAAACAAAATCACTCTAAAGTAAAAACCTAAAACAGAAAATAAAGCTAAGACTAAGACAGATGACAAAACAAGATAAACTAAACAGTAAATAAAACCCCAGACAGGACACAAACTCAAAGCAAGCAGAGAACCTAAAGCAGGAGAGGAATATGACTCAAAAATAAAACCAGAACATTACACCACACTGAAGAGTGTTGTCAATGTGGTAACACTCGGGATGCTGTCATTCATCAGAAAGAGAAAGGAGTTTGTATTTTCCGGTCTGCTCAATATGACCAAATAGAGCTTAAAAGTCTCTTTGAGGAGCGCCGAATGCTCCCACTTGCATTAGCAACATATTAGCTCCCATAACAGCTACCACCTAGTAAACATAACGTTTAAACCTAATTCTAGTTTTTGTTTCTCTCCGCCATTGTTTGATAGTACTCTGGCCGTTAGTACAGTATTAATAGGGAAGATTAATGTCCATTTAATGGTGTTTCATGTAACTTTAAGGTAAACTCAAGCTAATGTGAACAATGGCCACAGGAAGTGCCCTGACACGTCATTTCCTGTTGATCATCCGCTACAGCGCCCTCTTGCTTCATAAATTACCGATTTGAGTTTGAGAAGAGAGATAATTATATTCATAAAAATCATGTGTCCTAAGGCTTAATGATCTTTACATAGCAAATCAGTCTTTAAAATGTTATTTCCTGAAACAATGTTTTGCATAACTAAGATTTGCATTGTGAATGGGTGGAATATACCAAATGTTGTTCTAAGTTAGTTAAGCTAATTTAACCTCATTCCATATTCTTTAAGATTAACTTTGGTTATTTTGGATATGCAGTGTACTCATGATTCTCTGAATTTACTTTTTTAACTATTTTATTTTGCCTTTTTGTTTTGTTGTGTGTGTACATACATACTTCCTTAGTTTCTTTTTATCTTCATTTTGCTCAGTAGTTTGGTTAATTTTCACTATCCTAGTAGAGAGGATTTGTTGGTTGAAATATCATGTAAATTCAGATAAACAGCATTCCATTGTGGTTTTCTCTGGATGTTTATTTTATCACTGTTAATAAATTTTTATACTTGAAAAAAAAAGAAAAAAAAAAAAAAAAAGAAAGAGAAAGGATTTTCTTTGAGTTTTTGATTTCTCTTGGTCACCAGTTAAATCGGATCAAGCTGACAATTTGTTGATTTCTCTGTGCCCCTCTAATTACCTGTGCAGTACCTGACCATTTTTAAATATTTATTTGGTTTCTTTTTTTGGTTTTCCAATGTAAATCTGAGTTATAAGTTGTTTAGGTTTAACAGATACCTCAATTTAGGTGACTGAACTGAGGAACATTTTAAATAGGGTCCTGAAGTTACCAGCAGTGAGACAGTCAGCCTCTGTTTGATCTAGATCTATGCTGCTGAATTACTTGCATCATGTCTTAGCCGACTGGAACACCTTCACACCTGTTTCTCCGGGTCGTAAAAAAAACCTCACCTCTCCTTGCTTTTGGGGAAGCGTCATCCTTCTCGCTTTGTTTTTCTTTTGACTTTTTCTTTCATTGTTAAAAGTTTCAGAAACATTATGTCGTGTATCAACACCGGATTGCCTCTTCGTTGGTGGTTGTTAAACGGTTCCCCACAAAGAGACGGCTTGCGTGCAGCCGATGATCGGCTAAAAGATGCATCTGTGAGGTCCTGGGTAAAATCTTTGATGGATTTCCAAACTAGAAAGAAATCTAACTCCTTGGGGGGTATAAAGAGGGAGTATAAAGAGTTAGACTACGTGGCAGATCTTGCCCCTGCCATTCACATTATGGGTTCATGTATTTTTATATGCATATCTCTGCTGATTGATTGGCCTCAAAATTAAATATTTAAAAAGTTTTAGTTTTTTTTTTTTTTCAAGAGTGCTCGAACATTTAGTTATATCCCTGCTTCCTCCCCGCTCTCAGTATGATTAATGGTTGCTCAACGACCACCCTAATTATGTGCAAACTACTCTGAATTTAAAGTAGACGCCCGCGTAAGTCCCTGGGCCAGCAGCTGGGTGCTTGAGGGCAGACTGCACTCCAGCGGACCTCTCTGTCGATAATTTCCCCAACCTCCTTCTCACTTTGCAGAGTAAACACACGTCTGTTCTCCAATTAACCACTACACTTCCTTTTGAGCGTTATTGGTGTGTGATTGAGTGAGTGAGTGAGGGAGCAGGGCCTGCGATTATTCAGCGCTCCCTCCTGTCTGATCACAGTACAATAACATTTTTCTTTGCTGTAATTATCACGTCGGTGCAGAAGGCAAACTCGGACCCCCCCCCCTTGTTTTTCCTTGCTGGAGGTTTAAAGAGGCTTTGGTTGCATTGTGCGCTTTCAAAAGGTATTTCTGTTTACTTTGTGCCGTGTTGTCATTTCTCGATGCTTTAAAACAGCAGCTTGCGATCAAATTTTAACATGCGATGCTCCGAAAGTGGTGTGTCGTGGTTTTTCTGTGCTTTCTGTGAAACAGACAGCACCGGGTTTAAGGGGGGGGGGGCGTTGTAAGGGAAATCGCTGAAATAGCACTGCAGGAAAAGCAGTCGGCAGCAGGAGGTTGTGATTAACAAATTAGTTAACATTTCATAAGGAAGCGGTCATTAATGCGGCGCTTTATCAGAGCTGCTTCCTCTACTCTTTGCTCAGGACATATTTATGGCTTTGCTGTTTGTTTTTCTCCCTCCCCCTTTCCCCCTCTCACAGAGACAGGAGCAGAAAAGCCAGCCTCATTACTGTCCTGCTTGCACCGTCACCATGGTGCGCATTCAGCGGCTCATCTTGTTCCTGCAAATGATCAAAATAGTGGAAAATTAAGCCGGGTCTATCAAAGCTTGGAGCCGTCCTCGGATGGGATTGTAGCTGATCTATATTTAAACACCGACACGGAGCATTGCATTTTAAAGTGAGTCCACCTGTCTGGAGGTTTTTGTGTCTCTATAAATGCAGCCCCCTCTGCGAAAGCCTCAGAGGGTTTGTTAGAGAACATTAGGGAGCGAACGGCGTCACGCTAAAAAACGAGGAACACTGCGGACATGTCAGGATTAAGGTTTGACGCAGGGTTAGGGTTAGCCCCCAGAGCGTAACTCCAGAGGAGCTGCAGAGAGCTACAGCCGAGGCGGGAGATTTCATTGACAGAACTATTAGTTGTGCCCGCCACAGATCTGACCTTTATGGAAGTGTGGTGCGAAGAAAGTTCTTGTCGAAAGAAAGACACAAGAAGTAAAAAAAAAATGTTTTTTTGGTCTAAATGCAAAATCCACTGTACAAAAAGAAGCAACTGCATGTCACCCAGAGCACACTACCCCCACCGTGCATCATGGTGGTGCTGAAGAGATGGTTTTCTTCAGAAAGGACAGAGAGGCTGGTCAGAGTTCATGGAAAGATGAATAGAGCTTAATGCATGGCAATCCTGCAGGGAAACCTGTCAGAGGCTCCAGAAGACGTGAGATGAGGGTAGAGGTCCCCCTGGCAGCGGAGCAGCAATTCTGCACACTGGCAGACCTGCGATGGAGGGGTTTAGATAAAAGCAAATCCATGTGTTAAAGTGGTCTTGTCAAAGTGCAGACCTAATTTTGATTAGGATTCTGTGGCAAAAGTTAAATATCGATAATCAATAATGCTTTCCATCCGATCTAACTAAGTTTGAGCTATATTGCTGAAAAAAAAACTTTTGGGTGTTTATTGTTTTCTCCCTCTTCTTGACTAGATATGCACGGCTCTGTGTTGGCCTGTCACATAAAATCTGATCAAAACACAAAGAAGGGACAAAATGTGAAAAGGTTCCACGGGTTTAGATACCTTTGCAAGGCACCAAATCCCTTCTTGCCTCTCAGCATCTCTGCTCGCACCTTCTTGTTTGCAGTCCCAGCCCTTTTTAGCGGCTGGCGTAGGGTTGTAATGATTCCCCCCCCCCCCCCCCCCCCTCACCCTTACCCGACTTCCACGTATAAATTCCCTGCATCCTATTTGCTATGGGCTGCAGACTCAGAGAGTGCAGAGGCCCTTTTATCATGTAAACAAACGATTACGGCACCAATGAGGATTTGTTTAACAGTTTAAGGGATTTCATCACAGTCAGCAAGTCCTATTTTTTTTTTTTTTTGTTTGCTTGTGTGTTTAAAGCTTGTGGTTTATGATGCAAAAAAAGAGAGAACAGCTTCTGCACACAATATATTTTATCATCCAGAAGTAACAGTTGTGACTTGAAAAATATTAGTGGTAATTTGAAACATATGCACAGCCATGAACAAAGACAACCTTGTTCTCTTCAGCTGCAATGACTTCCCAATCATCACTGCTAAGGGGCACTCCAGTCTTGATGAAAGGCAGGAGCTGCTCCTCCAAATGTGAGAAAACGTCTTTGGTGGTTTTTTCCCTCCCCTGTCTTGGTAATTGAGCCACGTTCCTGGGTTTAATCAACCCCGTGATATCGGCGTTAAAACACTAACTCTGATTGGCTTCCTGTACAAAAAGGCACAGTCATAATCTTTACCGGCAATCGCACTTTTGCCAAAAGTTATTGACGTGATTCCTGATATAAGGTTTCACTTAATATCAACTAACGACCCTGTCAGACCAATTTTTCACTTTATTTTGTAGGCTTGTTTAAGACAATCTGATTGTTGTTTTTATTGCTGAAGTGAAATACTTCCACTCTTGTGTACCTGAAGATGTCATCGCTATTCTTTTATTTTAATTGGTGAAATTGTCCATGCTTGAGTTTGATGATACATGTTGTTTTCTGTAATGACATAACTGTGTGTTTTCTTTTCGTTTTGTCATGTCTGTTCCTGGTAATGAGTCCTTTTCCTCAAAGTGTTCTGCTAATGAGACTTTCACATTTCCAAAGCTGGCTGCTCTGCAAACTATTTACAACCCTGCTGACCTTCACTTGCCCTTTTAAGACAGTTTCCTCCATTCTAACCCCTCTGGTGTTTCTTTGAGGAGAGAACTGGAGGAAAACGAAAGTTTCCGCTTTTTGTTTTTTTTTCTAAACACTTCCGTCCCTGTTAACTGTGGAAATTGCTCTGTTCAACGAGGAACAACTCATTTATTTGTCATTTCACACTTATTAAAAATAGATTACAAAAAATAAACTGCATTTCCCTTTAGGTCCAAACATCAAGGGGACCTGATGTCCCCTTGATGTGTAGTTCTTTGGGGCGTGCTAATTCTGTTTTCCTAATACCAGGACAAAACTATTTCATTAATTTCACACAAAACACACAAAAACTAGATTGCAACTGAAGAAGGAGATTGACAACGATTAAGTAAGTGATTTTTGTCAACAAATACAAAACGGAGAAAAAAAGAGGGAGATTAAATCAAATCACATCTAGAGCTAGTCGTGTGAACAGGCATGACTAACTCGTTGTAGTAACATCGTTGGGACCTAAGCAGCCATTCCACTCTAATTTGATATTTTTGTTGGTTGACGTAACAGTGCATCTAGTCGATGTTAATGTGGTAAGATTTGTTCAACTAAAATTAAACTAAGTTTAAAATTAGTACAGATGCCTAAAACAAAAAACATAAATACATTTAAATTTAAACATTATGACTGACTCCTCTCAAAATGGACATTACTCCTTATATATAAATGTCTCTCCACTAGCCTGCCATCCGTTTCCAACCAACTTGTTCTGGTCAGTGTGTGTTATTCTCTACTACTTCCATTATTGCTTTGGGTTTTAGCCTGACATTCATCATAGCATCTGCTTATAGGCTTCAGAGCAGACCCACCACTTTGTTGTCTGGACTGAAGGATGCCATTAAATCCCCCTTGTACGTCAAGTCTAGTGGTTCAAAAGCCCAAAGAAAGCAGCCTCTCGTTTGCAGATGTAGATTCTATGTTACATCTCTAGATAATACACGCTTTCATCCAAGGGAGGAAGTTTAGCAAGGTAAAGCAGGGATCTCGTTGTTTCATGCTGGTCGGTTCTAAGTCAGCCTCCGTCACCAAGCAAGCCGTGTGCTTGGAGATGGCAGCGTTGATGGAGTCATTAATGACTCTGGAAATGTGGTTCCTTCAGACAACGGTCTATATTTTTTGTCGTTGGAATGGTCCCAAAAAAATAATTCAAGCTTCATCTCTCTGGCCAGAAGCGATTTAGGCTTTGTCAATGAAAACAGCTTTCATCCAATCAATCCATGGCATCCATGACTGCTTCTCTTTAGCCCAGTTAAGTCTCATTTCCTTTTCTTTAAGTATCGATGGCTTAGGTTTGGCTTTTCTTTATGTGAACCCAATGTCCTTTGGCTGGTGTCTTAAAGACTGGTCACAAATGTTTACCCCCGTTTCAGCCTTTCCCCCTTTTATTAATTCTCTGTTTTCATTGGATATTGCCTTGGTTTTCTACTGTGACTGTGGGACAGTGGTTGCTTTCCTTGGTCTACTTGCGTGATTTTCTTACTTGCTAAAAACTTTGCACAAGTCTGATTTCAAGCAATCCTCTTTTACTTTCTTTAGAGTTTTATAAACTGTTCCATTGCTTCATTGGAAAACTCTCTTGTCAGGGTCATGTTTCCTGTCAATTAAACATATACAATACATTTGTAAAGTCAATAGGCACTCTCCTTTAACCTCTCTCCTTTGTATAATTAGGCTTGTCTAGGTATCTGTTTTAGAAATCCGCATCGTAGAGTTGTTACATTCTGTAATTCTATATATTTCCCTACTCACGATACAAAAATATGTTATTTATGGTGATTAGTATTCTATATTTTTCTTTTTCCTCTTTATCAAAAACGACAGCAGAGGTCATAGCTTGCACTTGAAGGATTACCTCTGTGCTTCCTCGGCTTATTGAGAAAGCAAGTTTAAGGTAATCTGTGCGAGCCGACCGTTTTATGTTTCGTCCTGACAATTTAACGAGTAAAATGTTCTCGCTTCTTGTACTTCTAGAGGAGGCTTTCACAGTGTCTTCCCTTTAATATTCATTGTTACAATCTCCGTGTAAAGCCTTGGTATAATGTCATTTCACATTCTCGTTCTGATTATTAGACGGGATTGGAAAGGACAGATGAATTGGTCTGTTGTTAGCATTATCGGCCAGGAACCACCCTCACTTATCTCTGCAAAAGCATGAGCCAATAGAAGTAATTACTGTGAAGAATTGAATTGTCAGGGAAGGTTTAGTGTTTCCAGCGATGGAAATGGGATTTCAGACACACTTATCAACAAACTTTGATATGGGACGGAACTGAAGTCTGTATTCTCCAGGATGTGTGTAGGATGTGACCGTCTCTGCAAGTCTGGAAATTGCTCATTCACGAAGAATTGAGTTTCTTTCGATGCTCGATGTGAAGCTTTATTTCCTACAGCTTATTTGACTTACTGCTGGTTATGATTTGTGCCTCTAAATGAGTCAAATTCCCTTATCAATCACAGTTGGCCTGCAGTTAGAGGAGTGAAAGGGACCAGATGAATAGAGCTTAATTTGTAAGGGATTTTGCTTCAGCGAACATTTCTAACTGTGATTACCGTAATAACAGAGACAAGCGATTGCATTTTCTTCTGTCACGCTTGAACAACTGAGTTGAGAACAAAAGGTAAAAGACATCAAAAGCAGACCTATTGTTTATAGCCTTATACTAAACTAAACTCGTTGGTTTTAAGCTCACAACTCATCGAACTGTTCTCTCTCCACATCCTTAAAAATACAATTGCTGGATTTTTGGAAATATCCACAACTTCACGGTGTCGCTGAGCCTATGTTCAACGCTCAAAATAGGCTTGTCTGAATGGGTTTCTCATATATGAGCGATTATTTTCAGTTATTTAGAAATTCGGTAAGTCTTTATAGCAAATGGCTAGTCATAACTTGATGTCATAACTACTTAATTTGCAAAACTCTGAGTGTAACTTGTATTAATTGATCATAAAAAAACAGTTTGAAGCCTTGGGTCTTGTGTTGAAAGTTATTTCTTAGCTTTTAATATTGAGCCGTTTTCTTTGACCATTTCTGTTCTAATCGTCTTATATTTATCAGCTTATTTCTTGGACCTGCTTGTATAGTTTTAATTGTTCTAGACAGTAATGCTTCACTCACACCTGTGGTTTATTCCGTTGGTGAAACCCACCTGGTCCTGGTTCCACTAATCACCTTCGTTTATAAGCCTTTCAAATTTGGTTAATCTTCATCAGATCCTTTGGTTCAGTGACTGCTGTCATACCCCGTTTCCCGGTACTGTTTCGCCTCTTGCCGACCACTTCTCCGTTGGTCATCTCGCGTGTTCGCTGCTCTGAATGCATGCTTTCAAACAAGATAAACGGATGTTTATTTGAAACTTGTGACTTGTCAGAAGGTACCCCCACTCAGTTGTTGTTTTTAAGTGAAGGATCTATGGAAGGAGCTGATGCAAACTGTGGGTACTTCATTTCTCACTGTTGGGATAAATGTTTTTACTTCATTAACCGATTTATCTTGTTATGATGTAGTAATGTAAACTTCTGATATAATCATATTACTCATATGATTGCTTAATCATGTCCGTACGAAGGAACATAAGATGCTTTGTTTCTTAGCTTCTTGAAACAAAAAGACTCAGCTATGAGGTTATGTGCTGACTGAACGTGATTGTTCAGTTGTGTATCTTTGTTTGGCAACTGAGGCTGTAGCTATCTTGCTTTCCCCACCCTTCAGTACAGCCTCAGTCATGTAACTAGGGAAATGCCCCAAACTTAATAAAATCAAGAGGAGAACGCTGAGACCGGCAGAGTGGGTTTGTAGATTGTAACTGTACGGTCTCTTCCTACCCTCCTTGTGAGTAAAATCAAAATAACTGTCTTTGTGCCTTTCTTTCCCTTTGTTGTATGATGTTTTAGGTTTTTAGACCTGACACTCACAATTATTACCAGTAATGTGTCTTTTACGAGTGGTCTCAGCAGTGTTGAAAGATGCATGTGTTCAGCCTCTACCTAAAAAAAAAACCTGTGTTGATGCTGCAGTCCTCTACAATTTTAAACCTATTTCCAAATTGCCTCTTACTGTGAAGCTGCTGGAGAGGATTGTGTAATTTTTTTCTGTTAGGGAATGGTGTTCTTGAAATGTGTCGATCTTGTTTTAAACCACTGCACTGAGTCTGCACTTTTAACACGTTTTAATTATATCTTTTTCAGCTACTGATTCTGGTGACTGTGTTGCTCTTGTGCTTTTGGCTTTAACTGCAGAATTTGACAAAGTGGACCAGAAAATAATTTTATCTCATTTGGAGCAATGAGTAGATCAATGTGGCACTCAAGAGACATACTAATAATGCTGAGTAGCTTCTTCGGTTCTTAAGAAATTGAAGACATGGATATCCATTAAACATTTCAGCTTTTAATAAGAATGAGTCTGAAGTGATCTTTGGTGGCACATAAGAGAGTTTGCGTTTAGGTCTGGCTTGCCTTAGCCAGTATGTGAAGCCAACAAAAACTAAACTTGGTCTTAAAATGTAGAATAACTTTACTTTTGATGGCTTCATTAAGGCAGTTGTCAAATGCAGCCTTTTTCAGTTTTGACGGCTGGCTAAAGCAAAGCCAATGCTTACTGCAAAGCACTTTAAAACAATGACCCATCACCACACAGCTGGATTGCTATAACACTCTGTACTTTGGAGTCAGTAGGTGTGCAGTTGGTGCAAAAGGCTGCTGCAGTTCTTCTAACAATCATCCTCAAATCTGCAAACATTTCATCGATTTAAAGCACCTCACTGGTTGCCTGTTGATTTAGGATGAATCTTTGAATGGGCTTGGTCGTCCCTACATTTCTGGGCTTTTACATCCATATGTGCCATTTGTGCCATGTCATTCTGAGATCCGCTGACCTTAAAAATAACCCTTTTTACTATCTTTTAATACTTTATAGAGTGTGGGTTTTAAGTTGGGTTAGACAATGATTTATTTGTATTTTATTCATTTTATGTCTATCGGCTCTTAATCTGTTCAGCACTTTGGTCTAGCTGTTTGTTTTAAGGGACTTTATAAATTAAGCTGGATTGGATTGACTGCCTACATGAAAATGACTGACCACAAAAAAAAAAAAAAAAGAAAATGACTGACCACTGGGTACCAGAGACCCAGTGAGTCATGGCAAGGAGATTTATACTGGATTTATACTAGACTCAACTCGGTAGTTAAAGGTTCAATATCATGCTTTTGTAAGCCTTCCAAAGTCACCTATAGGCATATGTATGATATAACATATGTATGATATAACACTGAGTGTTCATTTGTTATGAAACATTAGTTTTTTTCTGGTGCTATTTTCTAAGAAAAGACGATTGCCATCACTGCGATGCCACCTCTCTCCATGTGGGGCGCCCTAGAGCAGCTGTAGCACAGTATTAAAAAAAGAAGAAGAAACTCGCTGTTGCTGTGCAGATTGGGTGCTAAAAGAGCCACTTTCTCTGAACACTGAGCAGAAATTACATTAATTAATAAGAATTTAAAAAAAATTAAAGCGTTCTTCCTCTCCTCACCTCACTGGACGTGTTTTTTACTGGACAGCGGCGGCGTGGTCAAGG
Organism: Fundulus heteroclitus; assembly: GCF_011125445.2. NCBI lineage: Eukaryota > Metazoa > Chordata > Actinopteri > Cyprinodontiformes > Fundulidae > Fundulus > Fundulus heteroclitus. Next base: position 22,677,678 of record NC_046374.1, on the reverse strand, counting down.
TAGGTACCTGGAGGGGGTGGGTAAATCAACGCCCTAAGTTGACCCGGTCATGGCCACTTGATTTCCAGGATAGGGATGGGCTGCTGCTCAGAGAGCAGGAGGATTACTCAGACATGCATGAATCAAGCAAAATACCACTTTTGGCATGAATTTGATGAAAGAATAACATCTTAACATAGTTAAAAGCTCAAAACAGTTGGTTTTGCCAGATAAAGGCCCTATAAGCTAATTCAATTGTGCTCTTGTTTATTTTAGTTTGTCATTTTGGAAAGAAATACGTTTTATTTTGTAAATTTTTTTTTGCAGAGAGCTGTAAACTGCCATTGCTCAATACCCACTCTTGTTGTGGTGTTTGCAAACTATGAGCTCCAGCAATTCATATTCTTCCTGGATGGGTCCATGATGTTTTGCATATTCACTGAAACAAGGTGATGTTACAAAGGTGCTAAATTGTCCTTTAACTTGTTGAACTCTACCTTAAGGCTCAAAGGCCCCTTTTAAAAAAAATCGTCAACTTATGGGTGAAAAAACTTGAATTACTTATTCATAAAACTTGCCTTATTAGCTGTAGTAGTAGTTTTTAGGGGAGTTATAGTTGGTATATTTAATTGTAATCTGTTTGTGTGATCAGTTAAATTATTAGTAAGCAGACCCATTAACGTTGCTACAGGTAATACAATCCTTGATTAAACTTTGATGTTTGAGAAGAACTTGCGTGTAGTAGTAGTAGACCTAAAAAGGTGTAAAAATAGAATGCACAACTAGTCTTTATTCATAATCAGCCACTTGAAGGCTCAAAACTAAACAGAAACCCCCCTTACACAAGCAGCTGTCGCCACCTGCCAAAGCATTCAGAAACGCCGAGTGGTGAAGTCAAAACAGCTTGCGACCTCGTCTGGAGCATCTAACCCCTCTCGGGTCTCTAGTGTCCGGTTTTTTTCTCTCTAACATGGGAAGCACCTGTCTTTTTGGCTTCCTCTAAATACACTCAGGATGTCACCCATCACTGTTCTCTTGCCCTTATAAAGGAGCCTTTCAAGCGGTCCGGAAGCTGAGAGCTTGTAGAAGTTCTGCATTACCGAGCCGTCAGGTAAAAAGACACGAGCGAAAAGATTTTCAAGGGCAGACATTAAGAATGTACAAAAACAATTGTATCTGGGAATGTCAGAAGTCTTTGTGTGGGTTTTTTTTTCTGAATTTGTAGGCTTGAAGCACTATAAAGGAGAACCTGAAGAATTGCCTTTGCTCCAAACATTCAGCGGTAACGTAGCATGCAGAACTGATTTGTCAGAGTTCTTTAAAGAAAAAAAAAATTAAATCAAGCATTTTAACACCTGTTTGAAAGAAATTTTAGAAGAGGTGGGGAAGGTACACCAGAAACGTAGTGTTAGAACCTGAAAGCGTTAGATGTAGTAGAAAAAGTGCAGTGGGCACTGGAGTGGGAGACCTCAAAGTTTAATGGAGTGCATTTAAAATAGAATCGATGTGGTGGTAACATCTTAGCTAAGAGGAGCTAACACTAACTGGTGATAATGTCATCTTATATCAATTAGCTAAAATGCCCATATTGGCTAATATTAAGTAATAGTCCATAAATTAACAATAATAGGAACCTGAATGGTTTCTACACCTCCAGTGCCCCCCACTTCATCCAAAATACCAATATATATATATATATATATATATATATATATATATATATATATATATATATATATATATATATATATATACTTCACTGGCAAACAGTTTGAATATCTGATACATCAAAAATATTATAGACAATACACTTTACATCCATCACACCTGCACACAATGAAATTGCATTGCCAACTTCTATTTTGATGTATTTTGCAGCCCTATTGCACAAAATATAACAAAGTAGTTAGAGGACAAGAACTTCAGGTGATACAGATAAAGTGGATTCTCTACAGATTTCACACAATTATAAGGATTAAAATAAAAATAAGGCATCTCTTGATATTGATTCCTGCTTTAAAGTAAAATGGGCAACAGTGGAAATAAATCTATTAGTAGAATCATGTTGGAGAGCTAAAGGTTATTGTCTGTGCGCTTTAGACTGCTGTATAAGGAGATCTTCCCCAGAGACTGCCACTGTGCAGTGATAAAAGACAGATCCACTTCCCTCCCCTTCCATCTCTCACAGCCCCTGTCTGTGTCACCGGGGCGCACGTTGAGTAAAGACAGGTTGCTGAGGCTCCTGTGCAACTTCGAATTCCCACACCCATCTTCTGCAACTGCCTCTGTTTTTTTTTTCTTTTTCCTTTTCATCATCTGGTTGGCAGCTTCACAAACTCGGCACGGCCCGGGAAGTGACTCCGGGCTTCTGGCTAGACAAGTCGCACAAAGCGACGGTCGAGACGGGGTCGGGGACACGACGACCGTTGCCCTCTGTGGTAAAGTCTCACATGCCCGGTCGCTCTTTCGTGTCATTCATCCTGTTTGACAGCGTGAAGCCCGAGCTGTGTACGGATCGCACAGAAATGGAACAATTGCCCTATTGTGCCTGATCAGAGGCAGCTTTTTACAGTCCCAGGCAGCGGCAGACCAGCGATCAGGAGGTTCTAGGTTGTCTGGACCTTCGAGCTGTGCTGCTGTCTGTATTATCCATCAGGCTTACTGGAACCGAGCCAGTGATTCAGAGAGGAAATTCTTAGTCTACGTTCTGGGAAAATACACTCACACTACTATTTCCTTGCTGATACTTGGATAAAATACTGAAACTATGCACACGTAAAAAAAATAAAATAAACTCACAGCTTTGAATCTAGTTCTAAGGAGTACAAAAACAGCTTTTTGGCACATCCTAAGACAAATTATACATTTAGGTCAGTCTTACAGGTAATGATTACTTTAGAAACAGTCATGAAATAAATGTAAAACCATAAGTCTGAACAGTGCTTGGCTGTGCCTATTCATACAATCAAACCTTAAATGTTTTTGTGTGAATAATGAATTTACTTGTGAAGCAGAAGGAAAAGGATAAACTGATACTGCTAAAAATCAAATGCAACCATTTGCCATAAGAATTAATCTATTTTGCATTTTTTTTTTCTTAGCAGGAGGCAGGTTAATTTAGATTTTTAATCAGTAATTGCTGTTTATGAGTTTATGCTGTTTATAAGTTCTGGGAACTTGACAACAAAATGGCCTATAACCCAAACCTCCAGAAAGTGAAAGAAGGTTCAGATCTAAGCCAAATTTTAGCTATTCCAGAAAGGTTACTGGGATTTAATGGGATATTTTTGTACCTTTACACGTTTCTTTTCATACTTTTCATATCAGTTTGTGTTAAGTTGCACATATAGTCCAGCCTTTAAAGCCCACACATTTATGAAGATTGCTATTTATGCCAGCAGAGCTTGGCTAACTTTAAACCCCTGGAGAAAGACAGGAGCATAGACACATCCTTAGAGGTAAAGACAACCTAAAAGGTTACTTTTCTCCAGATGGATTTCCCTTTTTTTTTTTTTTTTTGGTCATTTTATGGAATATTTTGTCAACTTCCACATGTTTTCTCACATTAACGTCAATGCATTTTAAAGTGCTGCAGCTTTTCCGGGGCTTCCTAACTGTTGCGGCTGCAACAATTGCTGTGGATGACGGCTGAACTCTGCTAACTTCAGGAAAGAGCAGAGAGCAGAGAGGTAGAGTCAGTCGAGCCAGAAAAAACAACATAGTTAGTGAGAGTAGAAATGTGCCAAAGCTTTCTCCCGAAACTTTCAGAGGGAGAATGAATATTTTTATCAAGACTGGATATACTGTCTAAAATTTCAATGCCCACCTGTGCGGAGACTGTAGAGGTGATGAGTTCTATTCCCGCCGGTCTGTTACCTGATATAAAAACCTATGTCATCAGTATCTGTGGAAATGTATTTATCTTTTCCAGGCTCATCTCTGTATATTTTCATTGGAACGGCACTAAACAGTGGTTCCAACTGCATCTCTTTATATGACCGAGTATTACTTTCATTCAATCATCTACACTCCAGGCCTCTTGTAAATCTGCTGGAAATGTGTCTTTTTATATGTAGCCCCCTATGATGGTTGAACTTCTTACCTTCACCTTTTCTGTATCAAGGAAGTCTATGTATCATCAGGCAGTTACTTACAGTTTTCTTACCAACATTGATCACTGGATTGACCATTTGGTGGTTAATTGATTTTCCATTTGTGTTTTTGTTATGCTTTCCATTTTCTGCCCAGATATTTGCTGTCTTTGTTAGTCTAATTTTTTATCCACCTTTGTTGTACCTTTTCTTTTGACTTTATTTACCTTCTGGGCAGAGTTTCATAATTCTTTTTTAACTGTTTTGAGTTAACAGCTCTTTTATCTGGGCCATGTTTCCTGTTAGTCAGCAGGTCCCGATACTCATGAAGGTCCACAACCACTTTTCAGAGATGCAGAATTTCAGACTTTTGCTGGTGTTTGTTTTTAGAAATGGCAAAATGAAATGATATTGACCTTTTTTTTTTTTTTGCACAATCTATTTATTCTTTTGTTTTATGTTCATTACCCTATGCAAAATTGTCTTTCATTTTCTTTTTTCAAGACCGTAAAACAGTTATGTTTTATATTTTTCTAGAGATGGACCCATCAGATAATTGTGGCTTCTTTCTATTCTCCAGTTTCTATAAATCTTTAAACTATACATTAAAGGTTTCAAGTAATTTAAATTCCCCTTGAATATTTTGTTGCCTTCTGGTTTTTAGCAGTTGTTAGTTGTTAAGAATACGATGTGTGTAAGAAACGTCTCTGTAAAGCTGAGTTTTACCGTTTTAGGGTGAAATGATTACATGAGTTAACACTTTGAACTCACTTTAGCATCTTACATTAACAATAAGCCTGCCTTGTATAGCTAGCATTATTAAGGCTGGAGTCTCCTTGTGGTTTTCCTAGAAAATATAAATCCTTTATCTCAATTTTGAGATTGCAGACTGCCAACGTGTCCAGATCCAGCAAGTCAGCAGAGATTGAAACCTCTGTAGGATTGAATACAGCAACATTGCTTGAGTGCATGTAACTTTTCCTGGTATCTGCTGAAATTGGCTCTGACTCAATTGGTCCTTTCACCAGACCACTGAAATGTCAACAAACTGGGTAAAAATGGCCTCCCATTGGCAGATGGCTCCCTTTCATCGCTCATAAAGTCTGGTGCAAATACACTAAAACCGAAAAAGTACACAATGGCGAACGAAAGAAATGACCAACACCTAGCAAGAGCTCACCGTCTACTGGCACTAACTGAACGAACAACTGATATGCCTGTTCTTTCATAGCTTCGTACACATTTTGGCTTCCTCTGACCTAATTTTAAACAAGAGCTGGTAAAATTGTTGCACTATTAGCATTTTTGATGGAATAAAATAAATGAACCCAACAACTAATTTAAAATGTGGCTCATTTGCAGTTGCATATACACTTCCATTTGCTCAGTCAAGCTAGCGATGGGGAAAAATAACACTCCGGTTGTCATTTGCCAACAAAGAAAGCCACAATGTCCAAAATACAGACGTTACGGTATTAGGTATTATTGACTTTCTCACTAGTCAAATAAAAATGTTATGTTGCATTTTTTGTGCCATTCTAGCGTATGCCATCGGTTCATCTTCAATTCATAAGATTATCTTTGTGAGCAGCTTCTAGCAAAGTGCCTAAAGATCTAAATCGGATTAGTTTTTTTTGCCAAGTTGTCAGGGATGTGTAGACACATGACACTTTTGGGCCTGAATGCTTTGTAGAACAGAACTACTTTAAATATTGCAAAATTATATGGGTCCTTGAAAGAAAAATACAATGAAATGATTCAACAATTATGTCCATAAACAAAGGAAACAAGCAAACAATGAAACAATAACCAGAGTAAACATAAGCCACCTCGTGATTCTTAGTTTAGGTTTGATTGTCTGAATAGCTGTAGTTATGGAAAAACATTTGGCTTCTAACCCAACAGAGGCCCCGTTCCCAACAAATAATATACATATTTCCTCCTAATCTCATTATTCAACTAGTAGTAAAAAATAAATAAAACATTTGTCATCATCTGACAGTTGAGTTTAGAACTTACTGAAATAATATCTGATAAGTCAATTTTATTATCATTAAATAGGATATATATATATATGGATGATTATGTATGGCAGAAACACCATGGAAGATTAAAATCTCCGTGGCCTGCTTTCAATAATGCACATCTGCAAATGCTCAGTGTTTACGTAAATCACAACCACTTTAGCATGCATCCTTTAAAAACGCAGCTCAGGGGCCTCTGCTCGCCGACTTTTTTTTCTCTCCCCCCTCTCTCTGTAATGATTGATAAAGTGGAGCCTGTGGAAAAACACAGGCTGCCAGAGTAGGTGTTACATGTACAACATCACAGAGAGCTAACCGAGCAGCACATGCACACGACAATGCGCCGCACGCCAGAGCGACGCGGCCTCACGTGCTTCCAGAAGGCCTGATGTATTTCGCGGAAAATTGTCAGAGATGGGCTCTCCGCTGAATTTGCAACGGAGCGTCTTCACACGCAGGCTTGAAAATGCAAAAGCAATTGCGCTCCTCTTTAGGAGCGCGGTAATTCGCCGGAATGCCTTTCATCCGCGTCCAAAAAGGCGCGAGTTCTCATGGAGTTTAAGCGGCAATGAGCGGCGCAACGTGGAGATTGTAATGCGAACAGCATGCTGCCACTCATACGAGTAATTGACCTCGGCAGAGTTGCAATCAGCGTCCCGTCGTGGAGAGGCCGGGCTCACCCCCATTCCCAGAATACGGGGGTTCAATACGGGGAGGACGTTTGGCTTGTCTGAAGACACGAAAACCGCCACAAAGGTGGTACAATTTGCTTTCAGTCAAACTTTCACTGTATCCGTAGGCAGATAATTAAACCCGTCAAACCAGGCGTAAAAATACATTCACTCAAAGAGTAGCACTTTCTATTAGTATCTCTTACCCACCACAAACAGCCCTTTTTTTTGGCTTTCCGTGGGCGGAAAGCTTTCGTGTCCTGAGTGCGGCCTGGCTCAAGCTCCAGTGGTCTCCTACTGTAAAATAAGGAGACATGCTATGAAACGTCTCGTCCAATTTTCATTAGCATTCGCAAAGTGGAAGAACAGGAGGCTATTTACAGTCTTTGGTCATAGGAACGAATATGAACAACGAACAACAACAAAATAAATGTTTCCTCAGTTTGGCTCAGCTTTTTTTTTTTTCTTTTTAATGAAGCGACGAAAAGCTTTGTAGTTTTGATTAAACGGGAGATTTTCGACAAGCGACAGCAGCAAACATCCAGCGGTTTGTAGACATGAAAGACTTGTGTGGAGGAAAAATACTGAAATGGAGCACTAGAATTGCATCTTGCAGCTTTTTTCCTCTTTCTCGTTCTCACTCTGTTTGGTATGAATGTACAAGCGTTTTTTTTTTTTTTTTTAATCACTTTAATCATCCAGGAACACACCTGTCACGTTGCATCAACTTACCTTGCACTCAAACAAAGCGGTGGCCTGGAAACAACAGCGTTTAATTAAACACAGCCACTTCTGCACTACTGGTCTGTGTTTATCTAAAGCCATTCTCCATCCCTTTCTTTCTCAGACACGAGTATCAGTTTGTTTGCCGTTGACCTGCGTTGCCTGCCTTCTTGAATGTCTTTTAGTAAATAATTCTTCTGGCTTTCCTTGCGCCGTGTGCAGTTTCCATGTTCGAACGGTTAGGGGAGCGGCACTAATCGAATCTTGCGTGTCTTCTTATGATAATGGGAGACTTTGAATGGATTCAGAGGGCTCCATCTCCTGTAATCTCGCTCATTAAATTACGAGCGACGTAAGAGTGCATTATTGTCCAGCTTGATTAAAAACAGCTGCAAATTTCTCATAACCTTCTTTTTGCTGGCTCTAAATTTTTCAAATAGCCCAGTTGTCGTTGCCAGTAACAAAAAAAAAGGTGCTTACACCCTGAACTTTATATCCGCTTCGTTCACAAGCTTATTAAAACGGTATAACTTAGCAGCGTGGGGGAAAAAAAAAAAAACGACTGAAAGAATATTCACTCATATTTTTGTCCTTATTCTGAAGCTTACACAACTTCTCAGAGTATGAATGCCTCCGAACTGCTCCACTTGTTACCGTTAACTTTGATCGTCATGGTGTAGAGACTTGTTCTGTGACTCAAACTCACGACGACAGAAAACCGTTTGAATGGAGCTAAAGTTTATCACACAGTTGAATTGAATAGGCTCTTGTAGAGTACGCAGTGTTTTTTCACAACGCACCAGGAACTAATCCAATGAAGAGAATTGGGTAAGAGCAGGTCAGTGAGTTTGGTATTTGAATTAGGAGTGGGGCTTTACTAGCGGCATAAAGTTTGCTGGTGCAGAGGAAGGGCAGTGGCTCCAAAGGTGACTGAGGCAGGTGGTGATGGAGGGAGTAATGTTTAGCGTCTCCCTTGACTGGGATGCTAAATGAAGACAAATAAAGCAATAGAACCAGCCGTGGACTCCACTAAACTACACCATGTTATAAAGTATATATTTTGCTTGTCATATCAATCAGGAAGCAACTTTAGGATCTCAGATTGATTCCTCTGGAGGCTCCATATAAAGTTCAAAGTAGTTCTAAGACAAAAATGAATATCAAATATGTTTAGAAGTGGCAAGGAGTCTTTCTGGTCCTTTTGGAAATGCGACTTTTTGGGGTGATTTGGATGGTGAGGCATTGAGGCTGTGGTAAACTGTGCCTTACGTATGCAATATTGTGTCTCCTCTAAAAACCACAGTACAGTTCCTGTCCTGTGACAAAAGTGTGTTACCGGGCAGGTGTTGCTTTTTGTGATATGAGGCAGGTAGCAAAGATGACTCCCGGGCGGGGGTTGGGGCCTTGAGTTAAGTTGGACGTTGCAGAACACAACGGATAAAAGGTAAGAAGAGCAAACCGGTGCTTGGCAAGTAGGACAGATTGATTACGTCAACCGAACTGTGCAATCTGGCGGCTGTACAATGTTCTGCTGAGTATTCCAAAAAAAAGTAAAAAACAAAGCAACTGGGCTTGTTTTCCATAGTTGAAACGTTGCTTTGTTTTTTTACTTTTTTTGGAATGACCATGACCTGGATGACTGAGAATCTTCACCAGCTTCTGCTGAGTAGCCAATCTTGGGTGCTTGTTGATGTTTTTTGGTGTATATTTGATACACCTGGTAGGTATTGCTCCTTACGGTATGAACCGGGTACGGGTTTGAGGACATAAGGAAGATTCCAATAGACATCCGGGGTCGTTTCCTAGTCGGCTCTTTCTTGGAGATGTAGAGATGCGAGTCAAGTTCATGAAATATCCGGGCATAGCAGGTACATAGGCATGATTATTGCAGCCGTGTTGAACAATCTGGCAGTGCTGTTAGGTTCTGCAGGTCCCTTAGAGATGCGGCCTGATGAGATGATTAGAAACAAACGCGTGATCTGCTCCGCCTGGAGAGAATCGGCTGAACGAGAGGGAGGGGGGGAGAGGAGACGGCAGCGCAGGAAAAACACACACCTCTGAGTCAGTTTCCCTGTTTACCAAGCTTTGGCCCGACTTCCCCGCTAATGTTATATGCTGTTTAAACATCCTGTATTAGTGGAACTGTGTCAGTATGGAACTTCAATATTTGTAAATGTCATTTTCTGTCCTCTTCAACATTTTTTATTTTTTTTCCCACTCCACAAACACAGGAAGCACTGGGAGTCCAGAATATGCTTATAACACATCTGTATTCCTAGTAGCTTTGTGTTTTTTGGAAATGTGTTTTGCTTTTCTCGCCAAGACTTAGGTGAGAAGATTGACAGCTCTCCCATCTGCGCTGTAAAAAAAATTTGCCTCCAGACATTTTCTAAGCTTTAATATAAGATTTTAAAAGCAGTAGTTTGCCGTTCTGGGGCTTAGCCGTGTTTTTTTGCTGAGGTGTTTGAGCTACAAATGGCCCCAGTATCTTAACGTAGCTTAAGAGCCGCACTTTGAAGGTATGGGGGACACCGCTTTGATTGCTTTGAGTCACTTACATAGGTTCAGAAAGGGGAAATCATCCTGACTCTTTGTTAACAGAGGCCTGCTTTGTAGTCTCACCCAGAAGCTGTCCCGGTAAACCGCAGCTCTTCATTCGGCTGCTCGCAGGCTTCAGCGGCGCAGTTGGGGGTTAAGTTGGTCGCTCAGGGGAACTTTGAAATGATTTGGAGAAAAAGGGGATGGGGTAATAGTTTGGTGCGTTTTAACTTTCTCAGCACCGGGTTTATTTTCACAGACTATCAGGGGATTTACACTCTTAGCCTTCTGGTTCGCAAGCTTGGATTTTATCGCTTTTTTTTTGCAAATGTTCTGTAATAATCAGGGGGATGTTTCTACAATCTGGTTGCTAAGTACTCCATTTAACATGTATATGGTGCATTAATGCAATTTTTTTTTTAAAAAGGAGGAAGGTGACTTTGTCCAAAAACCTTTTGCCTTTAGGATTAAATGTCTAATATAAACAGTGTGCTCTAATGAAGAGCTGGGGCCCCCTCTGCCTGCTTTACCTCTGGCCCTCTGACCACCTGAAACTACAGGTCGGTGTAACGAATCATCCCCAGAGAATGAGCTCCCCTCCGTCTCCTCCTACAACCTTTGACTTGGTCAGTTTGACTGACAGATGCGGAGGAAACACGATGCAGAGGGCAACGCTGCCTTCACGCTCTCAAAACACTCTTTGTTGCCTTTTTTTCTGTGAAACTTCAGAGAGATAATGAAAAAAATCTGTTATTTTCCTGCTGTGGCATTTTGTGGAGGTGTCTAGTGTTCCTTTGTTCAGTCGTTGTAAATTCCTCCCGCATGCCCATAGGTGTGACACCTTTTACTTTTCCTCCACCCGTAGAGTCACTTTGGTCTCTAACAGTCCTGTTGGGCACAAAGTGTTTTCTATTATATTTGCATGCTGGCATGTGCCGTACGTCTGATGTTCCTCGGAGCATGAAACGGCGGACGGCACGGTTCGTGGTCTGTGCCATTAGTTTTACCGACTGCACTTAAAGGCCTTTGGTCCTGCGGTGATGTCAGTCTCACAAATGGCAAGGAGGAAACCCTTATTGTGTGGTGTTTTGTAATTGTTTTTTAGAATTTTGCTACTATGTTTTCATTTCCAGCACTAAAAGGTTAATAGTGAGCATTTACATGGCTTGTTTGACATGTTTCTGAAGTATCTCATTTATGGTTTCATTGCAAATGTTTTTGACAGCCACATTGAAGTATTTTTGTCGAGTGTAATAGCACGTAGATTAGCTGTAAAGGTATTTATAGTTCACACCTTTCTGGTGAAACTAAGGTCTGATAGAATCGATTAGTTTTTTATTGGTTATAAATAATAAAAAAAAAATTCCCAATCTAATAATTCCCTAATTACTTTTATCAGATTCCCAGATTAAACTGAACTCCTGTTAGGGGACTATCTGCCATTTTAGTCAGCTGCATTGATAGCAAATGAGCCATACAGCCTATTTT